>NC_057807.1:97113584-97131868 GCF_018294505.1 Triticum aestivum | reverse complement strand
CTCACACACACACTAAGACTCCATCTCTCTTTCTCTCTCTCTCTCTCTCTCACACACACACCACCCCACACACACACTAAGACTCCATCTCACACACACATGCTCTAGACGAAGCATTTGTTCCTACCACCCTTCATCCAACCTTACCTGTATGATAAACAATCACCTTAATTTACTTGCATAACATGGACAAACTCCACTTTACTTTAGTAGTCAGCAAACTTATCATTTGTACCCTTATAAAAAAACGAGTTGGCGATGATGGTGTGCCTGCCATCTTGTAATACAGACCTTCTGATCTATATCTGATGGATAGAAAGCAAACTATGATAATTTTACAAAAGATACCCGCACCTCTCTCCACATCCTTATCTCCCACAACCTCATTTCTCAGCAATTAAAAAAGGAAGTCTCTGGAACAATCTGGCATGGTGGCCTCTGCCGCCTGCCGGCGCCGTCCATCCCCATGCCTCCGCCCATTCTGACCACCAGTCACCACCACGCTTCACTCCTCCTCACCTTATCTCCCATCTTTCATTTTTTTGATGACATTCTCGAGATACCAATTTTCCGATAAAATTCTCGAGATATCATTAGTTTTTACACATGGGATTACTCCTGCATGGGTCAATCACAACATGTTTTATTTAAAATGCATATTGCTGTTTCATGCAATGCACGAACATCTTGCTTGTAATTATATAACGCAAATCACGAGCAGGAAGTGACATTTTTTTTACACAACCACGTTAACATGGCCACGTAAATGACTAGCTAAAGTAAATACCATTATACTTATATCCCGATGCAAAAGGTTGAGTACATGTCCAAAGAGTAGAGTCGCACACACGCACTCTGTCTCTTAGAATCTCTGACTCACACACACCAGTTACGTGACACCCACTTAAGGAGACACGTATGTTACAATTTGTGCACCCGCGGGTACACGTGATGCTGTGCATTTATTTAAGCTGGAAGATGAACCCAAACAATAGCTGCATTCATTCCCCTCCCGCTGCCTCTTCTCTGGTCGCCGTCGCCCGGTAGCCATGGCCCGGCCGAAGGTAACAACATACGCCATACTCCCGCCGGAGCGGCGCTTTAATATGGAAATTTTAGTGGTCATGCATGCATCTTTTTGTGCTAGCACTCCTATATAAGGGTTGACCGGTCGCTTCCCACGGACGTGCGCGGGCGGTGGAATAGGAAGGAGAAGGGAAGCATGCTGTGGAGTAACCTTTTTTACCACAATTTCTTAGGAAACTGAGTGCAATAATTGAGTAGTTTTGCAAACTGAGTACACCTGAAACCCTTATATAGGCAATAATTGAGTACACCTGAAACGGTTCAAAACCTATACTCCCTTCCCAGCGCGCGCTTCCCATGTGAAATGGTCAGCATCACCCTGGAGCGTCAGTGCTGCATTAATGCCTGACCAGAGTGGAGGCGACCTCTCACTGGCGTCGGCTTTGAAGTGGCGCGACGGCCAAGAGAGCGTCGCTTCCCAGTGCACGCGACTACTCCACGTCGAGACTGGCCATAGGCACTGTTTGGATCCATGGGTTAGAGTTAGTTTTAGCTAGTTGGGGCTCAAATAGCCCTAAAGTATCCAAGCATGAGGGTTTAAATTGGAGCAAGTTGCACCGAACCCACCAAAAAAAACTATCCCACCCAAGAGGTGCTAACTGGAGATAGTTCTCATTGGGACTACTAAAAAATCACTTTTCTCTCTTCATCAAGTGCATTTATTATTAATCTAACCCTGTCACCCAAACACCTCTTTGGCTACAGTTAGTTCAGGGTTAGTCATGAGTTAGTCTAATCTTTAGCTAAGTTAGAGTATCAAACAGGAGTAATATAGGACATGCAAGTTGCTCAAAGCATACAGTCAAATTCATACGTGAAAGGATTTTTTCTTTTTGAAAACGGAATGTGGAAGGAATTTATTTTAGAATGCTCTTGGCATGTCGCTAACATGTTATGAGTTAACCAACCTCAATAGACGGCAAAAACACCAGCCCGCCGCACTTTGAGAGAGATGAGGAGGGAGAAGCGATACAGGTTGCTGGATTACTAGAGATAGGTGTCGCACGGAAGCCAAGAAATATGGTGATAGTGTGTGTTAGCCATGTACTAGTATGATGTAACTACACTAGGCTGCCGTGTTTCGTACTCTTCCAGTCCACTGTGGAGATGATTGGTTGATTTTATATCGCTGAATAATATTAAATATTATGAGCGCAGACGCTCCACGACGAGGTTCCTTGCTCCTTCTCGGTCGTCGGGAACCTATGTTCTTCCACTCTATTTTTTTACGTGAGATTTGTTCATCCTTTTGCCAACACGCGAGACATCTAGCATCTAGGTGCACGTGTTATGCAAGGATCGTTCCATCTATATGAAGAACACGTGGGACTGGAACTACGAGACGGACATGTACCCTGGAGTGGACGTACGAACCTGAGTAATGTAGCGTAGTAAGTGAAGTAGAAAGGCACAAATGGTATGAACATGCGTGGCATATAGGGTGAGTTTGGTTGCGTTCTCGTCTCAGCATAGTTGTTCCCTCTTCATGCATGCTCAGCTCAACACCCCTCTTCATGCATGCTTCTAGTGTATTTGTGCTAAACTAGTGTGGACTCATGCACCCTCCATACACTCTACCAAACACCCAAAAGTAGGTCGAGAAGGGAAATCTTGGGCGGCATTTGTCTCTTACTACGTACTACCACTAAATGTTGTACGTGCAATGCACGGTGATGTTATGGAGTACGTGCCTAAGTACTCTACTACTACTATATTAGTTGGAGGCACATATTAACTTCTACATTTGTTTATGTGTATGCCCCGATACCTTCCAACTAGACGTGTCTTTCTCTCCAGGTCGCACTTTGTATCGTTCATACCACTAAGTACTACTACGTGTGGTCTCCAACCCAGAAGTGGAAGAAGTGGAGACGCTCTACCATGCTGTTTTTTTACGCTGGGCTCTACCAGCTGTTCATGTCCCATCCTTTCGCTGACGTGTGGGATATCCAGCACGTGCCATGTTTGGCACTCCTCGATATCGGAAAGAATACTTCCATTCGCCAACATGTGGGACGTCGACCATCCTGGTCCACTTGCCATGCACGCAGAACTCCAAGGGAGAGTCACCCCGGTCGTCGTGCCACAGTAACAATGACTAATGAGCCATCAAATCACAGGCCCACTTCCACTTTGAAGTTGCTCGGACGAAGGAACCATCATGACTTCGTTGAATTCCGCTTCTTGAAGAAAACTACTGTACCGGCAATACTGCTAGCTACAGTAGTTACTCCAACAGAGGCCTCCTTCCGTTCATAGGATAGGAATTTTATAGGAATATGAAAACCATAGGAAGTGAGATGACATGCATCTCAATTCCTATAGAGAAAGAGATGCCATTTGATGCATAGGATAGGAAATTTTCCATTTAGTCTAGGCTAATGTACTGGTAATTTGCTCTAAAAACTACAGTAGTAACTAGTAGTACTGGTACATGCTCGTACTCAGACACACACACACACACACACACACTAACTATTAGTACTACTACTTCTCACATGCTGGCCAGACACTGTCGTTCTCCTTCCCGACTTTGTCGGCGACACCCCACCATGCATGGATCTCCGCCGACCTCTCCGCAGCAGCGCACACGTCCTTTTCTTTCTTGCGGCGGCGGGCCTCTCTTTTCTTGAGTGCTTTCTGACTTTTCCGCTCCCTCTGTGCGGCTTTGGCCGCCTCTTGCTCTACCACCCATTCGGCCTTGGCATCTTCAAATTGCTCCCACATAGGTGTGAGGTCGCGAGCGGCGATGAACTCGGCACGGCGGGATGCCATCGCTTCCCTACCATTTTGTGTGCGGTCATGGGCGGCGAGGAACTCGGCACGGCGGGATGCCATCGCTGCCTTACCGGTTAGTGTGTGGCGCAGTGGCATGAACGACACTTGGTGAGAGCTCTAGTGTGGATTGGCCGGACAACCGTATAGTGCGTTGGTTTGTCAAGAGCTCAAGGACAGAAGACGAAGGAAATTTGGATTCCCCTTCAATCCTAGTCATTTATTACCGAGTAAAATGCATTGGCGGTCATCGAACTTGTCTTGATAGCTCACTGTGATCATTGTATACGAGATATGGTGATTATACGGTCACTGGCTCACCGTATAGCTCTGTATTTGTCTGGTTGACCAGTCAAACAGTCCGCATGCGCCTCATCAGCTCATGTTCTTTATCTATCTACGCGGGCCTACTTGTCAATGGAGAAAGAAATACTGTAAAAACCAAAATTATGCGTATGTGGGGAATCAAACCACGGACTCGTCGCTGCAACGCACCCTCATCAGCCAAATGAAAATGAAATACTTCGCGTCAGACACTCACGCTCACGTTGTCAAAGCATGCTAATGCATGCACGTCGCCCTCTAAATCAAAGTCCTGCTCATGGCGCAACGCAAACAGCGAGCCCATCACCTGCGCGCCCCGGCGATGCCTGACATTACTGTTTAGACATTTGATGGAGGCCTACACGAACGCCGAGCATGTATTCACCTGGCTCAACACCAACGGTCATACTCGGAGCGCCTTGCTCATGTATATCGTCCATCACAACGACAATCTATAAAATAGCCTAGCTAGAGAGGGTACTATGGTAGTATGGTACGGAGTATGTACTATTGTGAGCGACCGATCTTAGTGCCACTGCACACGAGTGTGTGTCTGATCGATTCGTCCATTATTCGTAAGTTATGCATGGTTGTGTGGTGTCTATGGTGGTCGTCAAAGGCTAGCTGGCGACAAGAGCGGTTGTCAAAACATGCCGCATATGCTTCAAAGGCTTGTAATCCATGAGTTCACACTTTACCACCACGCCAGCGTCTGACCGCCCTGGCCTACCGAAACCCCTTCCATTGCTAGCGCGCGCTTCCCGCCTGAAACGGTCACCGTCTCTCCAGAACGTCAATGCCGCATTCACCGGACTTAACTGCAGGTGCAATTGGTGTGTCACTGACATGCAGGCCAGATGCCCGTTGGGCCCACATGTCAGTAACCCAATGCATCTGCAGTTAAGTCACCGAAGCAGCGTCCGCATTCACGCCTGATGAACCTACTCCGGCGCTAGTTGTCCATCCGTCTGCCGCGGCTCATTGCCATTCGCCCGCTATATTAACTTGAGCCCCAACTCCCAGCCATAGCCAAAAGACCCACACTTATTCTCCTCCATTCCCTTCCTTCTGTCGGCACCACTCCAACCATGGCCTCCTAGTGCTGCAAAGCTCTCTTGGACATACTGTCACAGGAGAAGACGAGGGACATCGACGGCTCCGCTCCGGGCGCACTCCAAAGCTCTCTTCGATGTACTGTCACAGGAGAAACGAAGGAGATCGCCGGCACCCCCCTGACCGCCCTCCGCCGCCATGACCATGAAGTTGGCGTGCGTGCGCAGGCGCAACCGCCAGTGAGGAAGAGTAGTACACGGTAGGTTGTCGCCGCTCTGGTCCCAGGAAGGCCACCGCTACTCCACTCAGTCGACGCCAAGCTTGGTGGGGTAAACATCGGTGGCCGATTAGCCGCTTGACGGCGACGTGGAGGCGGAAATCTTCAGAACCTTGTGCTCTAGAGGAGGAGGTTATCGAGGCGGATGAGGAGGAGGCAAAGGCAATGGCCGGCTTTCTCGGGTTCATGGCCGGACATGGTGGTCGGGCGCCGGCGATCGTTTAGATTAGGTTTACAGTAGGTTTTAGTATGGTTTGTGCATAATATGTAATGAATTTCGTCCAGTTTGTAGGCAAAGTTTTCGAAATGTAATGAATTTCATCCGGTTAATTTGAAATTTGCTTTGTTTGCACGCATTTTGTCTGGTTAGTTCATATAGTTATCGAAAGGTATGCGGGCAGCATCGGATGGCATCCATCAGTGTCCTCAGACAGATGCCGGTGTAAATTTGTGGGCCAGCACTGGAGATGCCCTAACTATCATGCTATAATTGCTAGCAATGCTCCATTATTTGGCATGGAACAGTTATCCCTTGATCAAAATCAGATCCGCGGTGTTTCGCACTCCTCCAGCGTAAGAGTGTAAACTCTTGCTTACATAAAAATGGAGCAAGTGGACGACACTGTAGCACGTCATATCACTCAAAATAGCCCGCCTAACGACCGTGAAAGCACCGCCCTCGTAATTTTGTTCTAGATTTCTATCGATCGATCATGTGAAAATGTTACAATTCGCAAGTTCTAAAGGAAAAGGCGGCACACTTACTACTCATACACGTCGCACCCTCAACAATCCGGCTCGCACGATGCTCACTAGAGGGGACATGCGTTCTCTTGCAATTTCACTGGCATGTGGGAATGTAATTGAATAAACCATTGATAGCCGAAATCTAATCGCTCGGCGGGCGTCGGCTGAGAAGAGAGAAACGGGGGAGGGAGAAGAGATTGCCTACCCGCCGTGCATGCACTACTGGAATCAGCTACTTTGCCATCTGCCAGCTCTTTGCCGTCAGCTAGCAGACGGCAAAGAAGCTCTTTGCCATCAGCTACCCGAAAGCAGACGACAAAGAACTGGCTGATGGCAAAGAAAGTCTTTGCCATCAGCCTGTTCTTTGCCGTCCGCTAGCTGACGGCAAAGAATCTTTGCCGTCCGCTAGCAGACGGCAAAGAGGGAGGGGGCCCACTGAGGAGCTGGTTCTTAACGTCCCCTCGCTTTGCCGTCTGCCGCAGACGACAAATATGAACAAAAGCGAACGGCAAAGGACAGCGGACAGCAAAGGCTACCCTAACTAACTGTCATGCCCAATATGCGACCCTATCCAAAAGGAACTCGAAGGTCCCACCAAGGATAGACCCGCATATTGAAACGCTTTTGCAAGGTGGATATCATTACATCAATAGTACATAATAGATGGGGATACATACAAGAGGCATACAATGCCACACGAATACAACATCACAATACATAATAGCATCATCCGACTACGGATGAAACACAAACAGAAACTCAAACGACATCCACCCTGCTAGCCCAGGCTGCCGACCTGGAACCTATCCCCTGATCGAAGAAGCAGAAGAAGAACTCAACGCAAGCAAGCATCGCTCTCGCGTCATGATCATCGCATAACCTGTACCTGCAACTGTTGTTGTAGTAATCTGTGAGCCATGAGGACTCAGCAATCCCATTACCATGGGTATCAAGACTAGCAAAGCTTAAAGGGAAAGGAAGGGGTAAAGTGGTGAGGCTGCAGCAGCGACTAAGCATAATATGGTGGCTAACATACGCAAATAAGAGCGAGAAGAGAGCAAGCGAAACGGTCGTGAAGCTAGCAATGATCAAGAGGTGATCCTGAACTCCTACTTACGTCAAACATAACCCAAAACCATGTTCACTTCCTGGACTCTGCCGAAAAGAGACCATCACGGCTACACACACGGTTGATGCATTTTAATTCGGATCTGGTGTCAAGTTATCTACAACCGGACATTAACAAATTCCCATCTGCCTATAACCGCAGGCACGGCTTTCGAAAGATTATACCCTGCAGGGGTGTCCCAACTTAGCCCATGATAAGCTCTCGCGATCAATGAAGGATATACCTTCTCCCAGGAAGACCCGATCAGACTCGGAATCCTGGTTTACAAGACATTTTGACAATGGTAAAACAAGACCAGCAAGACCGCCGATATGCCGACAATCCCGATAGGAGCTGCACATATCTCGTTCTCAGGGCAACACCGGATGAACACTACGTACAACCAAAACCAGACCTCGAGTTTCCCCGAGGTGGCGCTGCAAGTGGCTCTGGTTTGGACCAACACTTAGACAAGCATTGACCCGGGGGGGCTGTAATAAAGATGACCCTTGGGTTAATTACTCCCAAGGGAAATATAGGTGGTGGTGAGGCAAATGGTAAAACCAATGTTGGGCCTTGCTGGAGGAGTTTTATTCAAAGCGAACTATCAAGGGGGTCCCATAAATCACCCAACCGCGTAAGGAACACAAAATCCGAGAACATAACACCGGTATGACGGAAACTAGGGCGGCAAGAGTGGAACAAAACACCAGGCATAAGGCCGATCCTTCCACCCTTTACCAAGTATATAGATGCATTAATAATAATATAAGAGATATTGTGATATCCCAACCAAAATCCTGTCCACCATGGAGAAATCTTCAACTTCACCTGCAACTAGCAACGCTATAAGAGGGGCTGAGCAAAGCGGTAACATAGCCAAGCAATGGTTTGCTAGGAAGGGTGTCAAAGGTTAGAGGTTCATGGCAATTTGGGAGGCTTGATGAGCAAAAGATAGGTAACGCAGCAAAGCGATAGAACGAACCAACTAGCATAGCAATGGTAGTAGTGAGATCCAGGGTAGCGGTTATCTTGCCTGAAATCCCGCAAGGAAGAAGAACGAGTCCATGAAGGAGATGAAGCCATGAAGACGAACCAAGCGTACACGAACGAATCCTCACGATCGCAACGGAAACGGGGACTATCAAAAAGAAGCACACAACATAGTAAACACACCACACATGAACAAGGCATGATGCACAACAAGCATGATGCATGACAAAGCTACATGAAGCTACTCATGGCAAGAGATGATGCAAACAAGAGCAACACATCAAGGCAAGTTTAAATGAGGCCGGGAACAACATATAACAATTCCGGTAAGTCCTCATATGCAAATTTCGAAATTGGTCCAGATCTGAATAAACCATATGTTCAAGTTTTTAAACAGCAAGTTAAAATGCACCATGATGATCTATACGAGATTCTAGTCAAGTTACATATAAAGTTCATTTAATTCAGAGCTACGGCCTAGAAGATATGAGCAAAATAAGTCAAACATGACATTGATGCCAAATGCACCCAAACATTAAGCAAACACCTCAAAATAAGGATGCAACATGATAATATTAAACTACATGCAAAATCAAGCAAGTTCCATATATAGCACACTCAAAACGGAGCAACGGTTCAACACACAAACACTATACAAGTTATAGCAACAATCTGTCCAAAACAGCAACTAGGCATCTTGCAAGCATCAAAACAACATGCTACAGGACCTCAACATCAAAACAAAAGGCATGGACATGATGTACAGGTAAAGCATAACAAAACATGAACACTGAGCTATCTCCAGAAATCACTAGAACATGCTCAAACACACATGGCAAGATCGCAAATAATATCAGTTCAGACTTTGCAGAAAATAACATCAGGTTGCCATGTTTAGAGCTATCAAACAACATGTTACAGGAACTTATCATGGCAAACAAAGGCATGGCATGAATCTACTAATTGCATAGAACAAAAGTCCCTTACTGACCAAGAGCCAAAAAGGATCAGAAAATATAATGGCACCCATGTAAACATAGCAAGTTATAACACAGACTCAAACATGGTAGGAACAACGATAAGAAGGCATGTTGATGAGCTTGTACCACTCACCACAGAGAAATAAATGGCATGGCAAGGCAACCAACAGTAAGAAGACATGTTTATGAAACAAACCAAGGCAAGAACAAGTTCATAGCATATGCAAGGATCAACTACAACAACCTTGGCAAAATTGAATAACATGTAAACAATCTGTCAGGAAACATTTTGAAGCAAAAGTAGAGCAAGCAAATGACATGCTAGACTACTCCATAATTGCAAACAAGGACATGAATGGATAGATAATAACCATATGTTCAAAACATCCTTACTGAAGTATCTCAAAATATGCATGAATGGCATCAAAATAACAGCAGAGCATGGACTAAAATCAGCAACATCACGAAGCCTAGTTTACATGCTTGTGCTAGTCACCACATTGATTACAAAAATACATGGCAAACACCACTTTAAAGATGGCATGGCATGGATCAAAACACATGTAGACATCAACCTCATAGGATGCACACATCAATCATGGCAAAAATGACAAATGAGCATGTTCTGTTAACAGATAGCAGACAGCATCACGAAGCACTCTTGCAACGATGATCCAGGCATCAGGATGAGCTCAAATGAACATGATGCAATGGAATGAAATGAAGTACTCATTGAGACAAACAATTTGACATATTACACGCACGAAACGGAGCAGTATGCATGAAGTTACAACAGGTCAAAGGATGCAACATTTAATGAGTTTTTGGAGACTTGGCAGTTTTCTGGAAAAAAACGGATGAGCGCGGGAAAACAATGCAGCGCTCAGGGAGGGATTTAGACGGGCTGCTCACCACTGGGCTGGCCCAGGAAGGAAGAGGCAGGCCAGGCGAGGAGGAGCTGGGCCGACGCGCTGGGCGCTGCTGGGCCGGCCCACGCGGACGCGGCTCCCGCCCGAGGCGGAGCACGACAGCGCCGGCGGCGATCGATGAAGGCAGGCGGCGGCAGCGGGGTTCGGCGGGGCCGGCGAGGGCGGCGGGGGCCAAGAAAGGCGGGCGGCAGCGCGGGAAGCCGGATCTGGCTGGTGGGAGGCCAGATCTGGTCGGCGACGTCGGAGGCGGAGCTTGACGGCGGCGAGGCTGGGTCCGATGGAGTTCGGCGAGGAGCTCTGCAGGGGAGAGGAGAGAGGAGTGATGAAGGACAGAGGGAGAGGGAGGCGGGTAGCCGGCGAAGACCTGGAGCCACGGCGGCGGTGGTCGATGAGGCGGCGGGGCGATGCGGTCGGCGGCGAGGCGAACGGGAGGAGCTCCTCTCCTCCCTGGATCGGGGCGAGGCACAGGGGCACGGGCTCGGGGACGGGCCCCGATGGGCTTGGCGGGCCCTCCCCGGTCCTGAGCGGGCTGCGGCGAGGGGAACTGCCAGGGGGCGCTAGGAGGCCGCGTGGAGGACGCCGGTTGGCTGGGAGCGATGGCCGGGCGGCGGCTGGCCGCTCAGGACGTGCCACGTGGCGGAGGGTGCCGGATTTGGAGGGGGAAGGCGGCGGCGCAGAAATGGAGGTGGGAGGCGGCGGCTGCAGGTTGGAGGGCACGGAAAACAAGGAGGGAGGTAGGTGGATGCTAGGGGATGCCCAAAATGGACTAGGGGGTGACCATATATAGCAGATTTGCTAGGGTTAGGGGGTTTTAGGAGCGTTTCGGGGCCTCAGATCGACATCGGACGGCTCCAGATCGGAGGGGGTCTAGGAGAGGGGTTGGTGGTCTGAGAAGAGGAGTTGGGCTGCCTGAGAGAAGAGAGAGAGAGAGAGGCCCGGCGACAGTTCCGAAGACCGAAACGTCCGGCGAAAATATCGGCAACGGTGCCGCTATAGATGAGGGTTGGGCTATCAAACGGACTCCGAATGCGATGAAATTTGGCAGGCGGTCTGTCTACACTATAATAAGACCGCATGCCAAGTTACATCCCAAACCGAGAACATTTTTATGCCACTTATAAAATAATATTTCGGAGGTACCGCGGGCGCGTGCGAGTGTGTCCGGACTCGGAATGGACAACAAAGAGAACTAGCAGAACCCGAACGGATGCAAGTTTTGAAAAACATGCAGATGAAATGCAGATGATGACATGGCAAAATGCAACACACAAGAAAATGACATGGCAAAGACGGCGAATAACTGGAAGAGACCTGGCGCGTCGAATCCGGGGTGTTACAACACTCCTCCACTAACAAGAGATCTCGTCCCGAGATCTTAGGACCGAGACGGAAGGGAAAAGGATGAGGTGAAGCAAGAACTGAAGAGAAGAAGCAAAGAATCGAGAGCACTCGAGAAAGAGAGAGGAACGACGAGAATCGAAAGCTCATGGAATCAGATAGACTATGAAACCACTCCGGTTAGAACGAGATAAGAAACGAATAACACTGGAAGAATTTAGGCAGCACTCCGGTTGAACAAGGAAAGAATAGAACACGAACTTGAGAGGACGGAATGATACTTGATGAACTCTTGAAGAATGAAATAAATCATGAAGAACCACCATGAAGAGCTCCGGTGACAAAAGGATGATGAGATAAAATTGAATAATGAAAATAATAAGATGAGCCTTGGGATGATTTAGATGGAGGTTCCGACGAAATGGCCGAAGAAATTTGAACTCCGGAAAATAAAAGATGAAGACACTTGGAACTAGAATTTATTCATCAAGAACAAACTCCGAAGGAAAAGTGATTACTCACTCTGATGAAATAAGAATAAGATTTATTGTATGCTTATCCTTCATCAAATTAAATAGATGACAAACAATGGATTTTTGCATACTACTTATTCTTCTTGAAAAGGATTGAGAAGTGACACATCGCAAACTTGAGAAGGTATTCATGAACCACCGGTAGGATTCGAAAGAACGAATGGATTAAAATGATAATCAAGGAAAAAGAATCTTGAACGAACCACCATCAAAATTTGAAAATGACTGACGAAAGAGAAAGAATCACCGGGAAGACTTAGAAGAACAAATAAGCTAGTGGGGATTTAGATGTAAAAGAACAAAGAGATCATGAGCTAATTAAAGAACACTTGAACGAAGCACTGAGATAAATAGAGAACGATAGCTGAAATGTGAGGACGAAGAATTCTCTGGATGATGGCCTCCGGTGAAAAGAAACGGAAAAACAACTCCTGACATACTCCGGATTGGTAAGAAAAAATATCCGACAAAGTGAAATAATTCGAGAGGATAACACGAAGCTAGAACCACGAATCTTCGGGAGGACGGACAAGGTTTAGAGGAAGAACTCTTCTTCGGTCTTCAAAAGACGACGGGAAACACCACCAAAATTACTGAGATACTCCGGGAGAATGAAAAGCAAAGAGGTTGAGCCAACAATGAAATGATTTGAAATCGATCTTGGAAAGGCATATGACTGATGAAATTCATTCTTACGTCAGACTCCGAAAAGAATTAGGAATGGCTCCGGAATAATTAAAAGAGTCAGGTAAGATCCTGGGAAAAGACATGTGGGTTAGGGCCCACTGACGAGATAACACCGTTGGAAAGGTATGTTGAACAGATAGATGATGCACCAGAACAATTGAAATGTTTGAATGAGGTGACAACCTCGAATTAATTGGAACACAGACGAATCTCCTGGGATGTCTTCCAAACTCCAGAATGATAAACTGGCGAGAGGCGAATGAACAGGGAAAACACTTGAGCTGAGGGAAAGAATATAATCACTACCAAAAATGGAATTGAATCCACCGGAAAAGAAAAGAGATGAAGAATGTCGAATAAAAATGAGAATTCACCGGTTGAGATAATTTACGAAAGACTGAAGAGGTTTCGCATGAATGAGATAGATGGTCGAGAGAGAGTCAGACTCCGGAAAGCAAAGGGTGGGAGGGCGGGAAAACAAAGGCAACTTGGACGGGGAAATCGACGAATATCTTGAAGAGAATCACCGGTGGAAATCATTGAGGAAAGAAAGCAAAAACTTCGCACGAGTAGGATGGATACTCGATTACGGACTCCGGTTCCAAGAAGAAAAGAGGGTGGGTGGGTGGGAAAAGAAAACAACTGAGGATTGAACTCAAAGATGAAGAGGGTCAAGTCGACTTGACGAGAAATGCACCGGATAAAAAGAACTGAGAACCAACGATCGGAAAACCAACTGCGTGATCCTAAAGAAAGTTTGAAAGGGAAGAGAAGTAATTCAAAACACCTACGTCAAGATTCCTTACCAGAGCGACGAAGGGGCTGAGGAGTAAAAAGAATTCCTACTCTCCGATATAACTAGACTCCGAAAACAGTTTTCTTCTAGACTCAACAACGGCCAAACTACACGATCAATCAAGGGGGCTCCTAAGGTCGGTCGAGGCTCTGATACCAACTTGTCATGCACAATATGCGACCCTATCCAAAAGGAACTTGAAGGTCCCACCAAGGATAGACCCGCATATTGAAACGCTTTTGCAAGGTGGATATCATTACATCAATAGTACATAATAGATGGGGATACATACAAGAGGCATACAATGCCACACGAATACCACATCACAATACATAATAGCATCATCCGACTACGGATGAAACACAAACAGAAACTCAAATGACATCCACCCTGCTAGCCCAGGCTGCCGACCTGGAACCTATCCCCTGATCGAAGAAGCAGAAGAAGAACTCAACGCAAGCAAGCATCGCTCTCGCGTCATGATCATCGCATAACCTGTACCTGCAACTATTGTTGTAGTAATCTATGAGCCACGAGGACTCAGCAATCCCATTACCATGGGTATCAAGACTAGCAAAGCTTAAAGGGAAAGGAAGGGGTAAAGTGGTGAGGCTGCAGCAGCGACTAAGCATAATATGGTGGCTAACATACGCAAATAAGAGCGAGAAGAGAGAAAGCGGAACGGTCGTGAAGCTAGCAATGATCAAGAGGTGATCCTGAACTCCTACTTACGTCAAACATAACCCAAAACCGTGTTCACTTCCCGGACTCCGCCGAAAAGAGACCATCATGGCTACACACACGGTTGATGCGTTTTAATTCGGATCTGGTGTCAAGTTATCTACAACCGGACATTAACAAATTCCCATCTGCCTATAACCGCAGGCACGGCTTTCAAAAGATTATAGCCTGCAGGGGTGTCCCAACTTAGCCCATGATAAGCTCTCACGATCAATGAAGGATATACCTTCTCCCAGGAAGACCCGACCAGACTCGGAATCCCGGTTTACAAGACATTTCGACAATGGTAAAACAAGACCAGCAAGACCGCCCAATGCGCCGATAATCCCGATAGGAGCTGCACATATCTCGTTCTCAGGGCAACACCGGATGAACACTACGTACAACTAAAACCAGACCTCGAGTTTCCCCGAGGTGGCGCTGCAAGTGGCTCTGGTTTGGACCAACACTTAGACAAGCATTGGCCCAGGGGGGCTGTAATAAAGATGACCCTTGGGTTAATTACTCCCAAGGGAAATATAGGTGGTGGTGAGGCAAATGGTAAAACCAATGTTGGGCCTTGCTGGAGGAGTTTTATTCAAAGCGAACTGTCAAGGGGGTCCCATAAATCACCCAACCGCGTAAGGAACGCAAAATCCGGGAACATAACACCGGTATGACGGAAACTAGGGCGGCAAGAGTGGAACAAAACACCAGGCATAAGGCCGAGCCTTCCACCCTTTACCAAGTATATAGATGCATTAATAATAATATAAGAGATATTGTGATATCCCAACCAAAATCCTGTCCACCATGCAGAAATCGTCAACTTCACCTGCAACTAACAACGCTATGAGAGGGGCTGAGAAAAGCGGTAACATAGCCAAGCAATGGTTTTCTAGGAAGGGTGTCAAAGGTTAGAGGTTCATGGCAATTTGGGAGGCTTGATGAGCAAAAGATAGGTAACGCAGCAAAGCGATAGAATGAAGCAACTAGCATAGCAATGGTAGTAGTGAGATCCAGGGTAGCGGTCATCTTTCCTGAAATCCCGCAAGGAAGAAGAACGAGTCCATGAAGGAGATGAAGCCATGAAGACGAACCAAGTGTAGACGAACGAATCCTCACGATCGCAACGGAAACAGGAACTATCGAAAAGAAGCACACAACATAGTAAACACAACACACATGAACAAGGCATGATGCACAACAAGCATGATGCATGGCAAAGCTACATGAAGCTACTCATGGCAAGAGATGATGCAAACAAGAGCAACACATCAAGGCAAGTTTAAATGAGGCCGGGAACAACATATAACAATTCCGGTAAGTCCTCATATGCAAATTTCGAAATTGGTCCAGATCTTAATAAACCTTATGTTCAAGTTTTTAAACAGCAAGTTAAAATGCACCATGATGATCTACACGAGATTCTAGTCAAGTTACATATAAAGTTCATTTAATTCGGAGCTACGGCCTAGAAGATATGAGCAAAACATGTCAAACATGACATTGATGCGAAATGCACCCAAACATCAAGCAAACACCTCAAAATAAGTATCCGACATGATAATATGAAACTACATGCAAAATCAAGCAAGTTTCATATATAGCACACTCAAAACGGAGCAACGGTTCAACACACAAACACTATACAAGTTATAGCAACAATCTGTCCAAAACAGCAACTAGGCATCTTGCAAGCATCAAAACAACATGCTACAGGACCTCAACATCAAAACAAAAGGCATGGACATGACGTACAGGTAAAGCATAACAAAACATGAACACTGAGCTATCTCCAGAAATCACTAGAACATGCTCAAACACACATGGTAATATCACAAATAATATCAGTTCAGACTTTGCAGAAAATAACATCAGGTTGCAATGTTTAGAGCTATCAAACAACATGTTACAGGAACTTATCATGGCAAACAAAGGCATGTCATGAAGCTACTAATTGCATAGAACAAAAGTCCCTTACTGACCAAGAGCCAAAAAGGATCAGAAAATATGATGGCACCCATGTAAACATAGCAAGTTATAATACAGATTCAAACATGGCAGGAACAACGATAAGAAGGCATGTTGATGAGCTTGTACCACTCACCACAGAGCAATAAATGGCATGGCAAGGCAAGCAACAGTAAGAAGACATGTTTATGGAACAAACCAAGGCAAGAACAAGTTCATAGCATGCAAGGATCAACTACAACAACCTTGGCAAAATTGAATAACATGTAAACAATCTGCCAGGAAACATTTTGAAGCAAAAGTAGAGCAAGCAAATGACATGCTAGACTACTCCATAATTGCAAACAGGGGCATGAATGAATATATAATAACCATATGTTCAAAACATCCTTACTGAAGTATCTCAAAATATGCATGGATCTCTCTGTAGAATCATGTTTACATGGCATCAAAATAACAGCAGAACAGGGACTAAAATCAGCAACATCACGAAGCCTAGTTTACATGCTTGTGCTAGTCACCACATTGATCACAAAAATACATGGCAAACACCACTTTAAAGATGGCATGGCATAGATTAAAACACATGTAGACATCAACCTCATAGGATGCACACATCAATCATGGAAAAAATGACAAATGAGCATGTTCTGTTAACAGACAGCAAACAACATCACGAAGCACTATTGCAACGATGATTCAGGCATCAAGATGAGCTCAAATGAACATGATGCAATGGAATGAAATGAAGTACTCGTTGAGACGAACAATTTGACATATTACACGCACGAAACGGAGCAGTATGCATGAAGTTACAGTAGGTCAAAGGATGCAACATTTAATGAGTTTCTGGAGACTTAGCAGTTTTCTGAAGAAAAAACGAACGAGCGCGGGAAAACTATGCAGCACTCAGGGCGGGATTTAGACGGGCTACTCACCACTAGGCTGGCCCAGGAAGGAAGAGGCAGGCCAGGCGAGGAGGAGCTGGGCCGGCGCGCTGGGCGCTGCTGGGCCAGCCCACGCGGACGCGGCTCCCTCCCGAGGCGGAGCACGACGGGGCCGTCGGTGATCGATGAAGGCAGGCGGCGGCGGCGGGGTTCGGCGGGTCCGGCGAGGGCGGCGGAGGCCAAGAAAGGCGGGCGGCAGCGCGGAAAGCCGGATCTGGCCGGTGGGAGGCCGGATCTGGCCGGCGACGTCGGAGGCGGAGCTTGACGGCGGCGAGGCTGGGTCCGATGGCGTTCGGCGAGGAGCTCTGCAGGGGAGAGGAGAGAGGAGTGAGGAAGGACAGAGGGAGAGGGAGGTGCGGAGCCGGCGATGACCTGGAGCGCGGCGGCGGTGGTCGATGAGGCGGCGGGGCGATGCGGTCGGCGGCGAGGCGAACGGGAGGAGCTCCTCTCCTCCCTGGATCGGGGCGAGGCACAGGGGCACGGGCTCGGGGACGGGCCTGGATGGGCTTGGCAGGCCCTCCCCGGGCCTGGGCGGGCTGCGGCGAGGGGAACTGCCAGGGGGCACTAGGAGGCCGCGTGGAGGACGCCGGTTGGCTGGGAGCGATGGCCGGGCGGCGGCTGGCCGCTCAGGACGTGCCATGTGGCGGAGGGGGGCTGGAGGGCACCGGATTTGGAGGGGGAAGGCGGCGGCGCGGAAATGGAGGTGGGAGGTAGGTGGATGCTAGGGGATACCCAAAACAGACTCGGAATGGACAACGGAGGGAACCGGCAGAACCCGAATGGATGCAAGTTTTGAAAAACATGCAGATGAAATGCAGATGATGACATGGCAAAATGCAACATGCAAACAAATGACATGGCAAAGACGGCGAATAACTAGAAGACACCTGTCGCGTCGAATCCGGGGCGTTACACAAACCTAACTAACGGCCGAGCCCCCTCCCCCGCCCGTTACTCATCTCTCTCCCTCGACGTCCTCCGCCCCTGCCCCCGCCGCCTGGCGCCGCCCCCGCCCTC